>NC_079168.1:15476589-15511589 GCF_947568905.1 Ostrea edulis
TTCGGATTTTGTTATATTTGTTTTTGCTTATCAAGAATTTTTAGACAATTGTGAAGTCAACTTCAACTTGCCTGATTCCCTTTCTTGAAAACAATGTTACATACCTGATATTTATATTATCATGTGGTTTCATTGTGCTTTTGTTTCCAGGTGTCCGTTATTTATTACATGTATGTCTGTTATTTATTATTTTTTACAGATTACTCATGAAAGTTTTCGTATTGATTGTATCATAACTTGGACAGAATTAAGCATCGAATACTGGATATAGGTCTATAACCCCTCCCCATCCCTTCAATTTGACTAAATGTATATTCTAAAAAGTGATCTATGTAAAATCTAAGAAACTAAACCTTGTTATTATAAGAGATATGATACAACCTGTTAAAACTCAGTCCATAATAAAGAGCTTCAATTACAATACCCTATTTGTTACTACTACAGTAAAACTCAAATATAGTGAACATGGATATAGCGAAATTACAGCTAAAGCAAAGTGAAATCGATTTCCCCGGCAAATTCTTTATATAATTTCTATATAAAAATCTGCATCTATAATGAACACGGATATAGCGAATTTACGGATATAACAAAGTAAATTCCTATTTCCCTTGAACTAAAAATGAATGTAAAAATCACCTTTTATAACGATATGCCATAAAGGATCCACACTTATTACAAAATTTCTGTTTGTATTTTTTTCAAAAGCGGTTCTTAACACACACACACCCCTCCCAAATTATAATTAATTACACATACATTTAGCAAATAAATTGTCGGTATTGTTTGCTATTCTTGTTATTAAATTTGATTGATTGATTGATGTTTTCCACCACACTCAACCATTTTCAGTTATATGGTGGCGCTCTGTTTTTTATTGGTGAAAGAGAGAACCCAGGTACAATGTACCTGGGAAGAGACCACTGACCTTCCGCAAGTAAACTGGGAAACTTTCTCAATTACCAGCGTGAGTGGGATTCAAACCTGTGCCGACTAGAGGTGAGAGAGAGCCCGTGTGATTTTGAGCGCGATGCTCAAACCACTTGGCCACGTAGGCTTGATTGCATTTATTTTATCATACACTCCTTTATTTATGTAAAGCAACAAGCGAATGACAACTGTGATAGACTGTTTGTATGTGTTGCACATGATTTTGTTGACATTTTTCTTTCGACATGTTCTTGCGTGACTTAATAAATCAGTGTACATATTTCTTGCATAAAAATATTTCTTCTCGAAAATATGTCGACTTATTTTCTCTTAGAGACAATGCAAACGCAAGTATATTGATTGCTGCTTTCTTAAAAAACTGATACATACATGTAGAACAAATCGATTTTGTAACGAAATCGTTATATTTGAATAATTATTGTAAATTCGCTATAAACGTATAGTGAATTACGCTTATAGCAAATTTTATACCATGTCCACAGAAATTCGCTATATCAGAGTTTTACTGTACATGTTATTTATCTTAAGCTTAGGACCCTATCGGTAAGCGCGCCTCCTATATCCAGTTTAAGGGCAGTAACTGCAACAAGAGTACCGCAAACGGTACAATATACGTTCGTCGGACAGTGAGCCTTTAACTAAATATTAGGGCAATATCTGTATCCGTTGAGAAAAAAAAGCCTGGAAAACTGTTTGACCTATTTTTAGTCCAAAAGTAGGTCAAGGATGGACCAATCCCGCTGAAATGCAAATTGATCTTGTATTCCTCTGAGAGGAAGCCTTTGACTAAATATCAGGGCAATATCTGTATCCGTAATGAAAAAAAGCCCGGAAAACTGTTTGACTTATTTTTTCCAAAAAGTTGGTCAAGGATGGACCAATCCAGCTGAAATGCAAACTGAACTTGTAATCCTCCAAGAGAAAACCTCCGACTAGATTTCAGGGCAATATCTGTATTCATAATGAAAAAAAGTCCGGAAAACTATATGACCTACTTTTAGTCCTAATGTAGGTCATGGACGGACAGACCAATCCAGCTGAAATGCAAACTGAACTTGTATTTCTCTGAAAGGAAGCTAATGTGTAAATATCAGGACAATATCTGTAACGAAAAAAAGTCCAAAAAACTGTCTGACCTACTTATAGCCCTAAAGTAGGTCAAGGATGGACAATCCAGCTAAAATGCAAACTCACCCTTACAATTCTTGAGGGAGATATTGTGACCAAATTTCAAAGTTGTACATGCATCCGTTACAGAAAAAAATCTGGAAAACATGACTCGGGACGAACAGACGGACAGCCAGCCATACAGACAGTGCCATAATATAATACGTCCCATTTAATGACTGGCGTATAAAAATAAAGACCATCAATAAGAGAATATGAATTTCACAATTGGGGGGAGGGATATTTTCACATGATTAAATGGAGAACAAAATAAAAAAAAATTGAAGAATCAATCTGTAGAAAGGCAAGTTTCTTTAGAAAATACAAGATATAAAAAAAAAAAAATACAAGATGTAAATAAAATACAAGATGTAAAAATATATTGTAATGATAATTTTCTTTATATCACGTAAATACATAATGAAGACCATAATAAAGTGAAGACATCTAGTATATAAACAAGATGTTAAAAACTTGGCTATAGACTGGTAGTTCTTTAGGGCTATTCCAGAAATAAATACATGGGGGGGTCGGGAGGCACCTTTTGTATATACCAAGCACCCATAAAAAAAAAATAAAAAATTACCCCATGACCCATCAAATTAATAAACTCATTTTACAATGACCCATCTAATAAAAAAAAAAAACTAACCAGACCCACCACAAAAATATTTTTAAAAATGAAAACGGTACAAATCTCGCGAGGTTTTCGGGACAAACATTCTAGTCAATGACGCGGTAATGCCTGTGCGACATTGTATCACAGTAGTTCTGAAGAAACGATGTCACATCAACTATCAAAGGCATCTATGGCGGGAATGTTGGAAAGATTGGGAGTCCAAACGATGCTATTATCATGAAATGGTTATGTTTTTCCACGAATCGTTCGTCTTCTAATGGAGCCCGCGCCTGGAGGCTTCTATATCACCATCATACTGATCATCAGACTGATAAATATAACGCATCGGTACCCTTGTATAAATCAACTAAGGTTTGCCTATTTTTATTAGAAAACGGAATACCTATTGGTTTCAAAATATTCCCAAAATCGATGCACTGTAAACTGTAATAATCTACAGAACAGAGTTCGCCGCCATCACGTCCAAAGGGACCCTACTAAACGCACCTCTAATTTGAAGAGTGCCGTAATGGAAAGTTATGCGCTGCAAAGAGCGACAACTCGAATAGTTCTATGTTACTTCTGATTTCCGATTTCGAAAGCAGCATTTCGAAAGCACGTTTTCAATTTTCCCTCCGACGTTTTGTAACTAACACGACAAGAGCGACAATAAAAATATTCTGAAAACTCAACACCCACGTGGCACAAAATAAAACAATAGAAACTACCCACTACCCATAATAAATATTTTTTTAACAGTCCAACCACGGACCAATTAAAATATGAAAAAATACGACCACCCACACAAAAAAATATCATTTGCCGCCCAACCCCCCCATTTGATCATTTCTGGAACAGCCCTTATACATGTACATGTATTTTAAAAACCTACAACACAACATAAAATTTTTGCTTTTTTGATTTCTTACTGTATTGATGGTTGCTATGGCACTAGGATCATCAACTGCTATCAAAAGCCCAAGGGTGGCAAGGTCCTCTTCAGTGTATTTAGAAGGTAATGACTCACTACAAGAGTTTTTCTGAACTTAAAGTAAACCCAGAGTCATACAAAAGACTCCAACATAATGTATCTTAATTAAAGTGGATACACAATCAGAAAGGGGACATCTTGAACTTGCTGTAGACTATGTAGAAATCTATACAAAGCTAAGTTAATGTTCGCGTAAAAAATCGACAAGAGGCCTACAGACCTCATCAGTCAACTGAGAATTATAGTTAAAAGTATCACTAGCCCTATGGACTGTGAAATTTATAATGAATTTCCTGTTCTGCATATCTAATAATTAAAGCTATATTCTAATAATCAGCAGAAAGAAAAAAAAGATGCCCCCAAAGTGCCCATACTGATGAAAGACTTTACACAATATAAGACTAATATAGGACATCCTAGAGTCAGAATCTTGGGAATTAAAAATTAAAAATGTTGGTACATCCCTTTCTGCTTTTCCTTCATTTGCAATTAGTGTGTGTTGTATGCATGCATGCCACTATCACTACGGCCATTTCAGCTCCACCCATATACCAAAATCCCTACCCCCTGGGATCATGAAATTGACAATTTTGTTAAAAGCTTTCCTACTCTACATGACTATGCCTTTAGGTTTTTCTTACAGATATGTGGTTGTAGAGAAGATTTTTGAAAATTGGTCAAATTCAATTCATGGCAGTTTTTGTCCTGCTCCTATGGTCCAGTGGGTGCAAGAGTCTTGAAAATTACAAGTCATATCCCCCTTGTCCCAAAGATGATTCATACCAAATTTGGAAAGAATTGGAATGGTAGTTATCAAAAAGAAGTTAAAAATGTATTAGTGTTAATGCATGATGGATGCAGAACAATAGCAATATGTCATCTGATTGACTCAGGTGACCTAAAAAATGTTTGGTTTTTCTTCGGAAACATTAAAACTTAATTAGATATAGGCTCATTAATAAAATAACTTGCATTATCTGATTTTGCTTCATTTTGTTAAAAATCTCCTTTTTTAGACCAAGAGACACGCATGGACATTTTCCAAATTCAGCCCCAGTTCCAGCCAGTGCTTCTGTTGTCATCAGTTCTACATGAGATGAATTAAATCCGCATTTTAGATTGCCTAGTGACTCCACATCCTCATAAGTCATGTTTGTGAAACCCTGAAAATACATAACCATTATATACATTATATAATTTAGTGAAAATACAGGTAATTTTGTACCTTTAAGTTTTTTGATTTAAGTGTCCAATATAAAGTCTTTTCTAATTTCCTATTCTTTCTCTTTATATGCACATTAATAAAATGATAAAATTCTATCCTTTGCTTTTTCTCAAAAATCTGAATTGATGATTACATTAAACTACTAAACTCACTATACATATTTAATTTTAACATGTCTAATTTAGGATATCTCAACAGAGTCAAATGCCATTGCTAAAGTGAAACAATAAAAACAAGTAGTATACAGTTTATTGTCAACTACATGTAGTATGGACTTTATGCACTTTAACTTTTTTTTGTGCAACTTGTCTGCTCAAAATTCTAAAATCAAAAACTCAAAAGTTATCTTCACATTCCTTTTTGTATCTTGATAAATAATGACTCGAAGGAACTTTTCATCAAAAGTTTAAAATTAACTTAAGAAATGATGAAAAAGTTTTTCATCCAAATTTTCGTTTGATAAATGCATCAAATAAAGAATTATAAGTTTTATTTCTTATCGTTTAATTATGATCCCGTGTGGATCCGGGTTAGAATAGGTCCTCAGTACCCCTTGCTTGTCGTAAGAGGCAACTAAATGGGGCGGTCCTTCGGATGAGACTGAAAAACCGAGGTCCCGTGTCGCAGCAGGTGTGGCACGATAAAGATCCCTCCCTGTTCAATGGTCATATTAAAGCCCCGAGCATAGGCCTAAACTTTGCAGCCCTTCACCAGCAGTGGTGATGTCTCTATATGAGTGAAATATTCTCGAGAGGGACATTAAACAATATTCAATCAATCAATCAATCATTTAATTATGTATTTAAAAGAGAAAAACAAATAGTTTCTCTCATCAAAAAGCTTGAATTAATGTTTTTGAAATGGCATGTAGGAATACCTATTCGTAACAATGAAAACAATAACAAAACGGGCTGTGCGTTCAGGTCAGGTAGTGTTACTGTGCAGAATTAAATGGATTATACGCCAAAGTAAAGGTGCAATGGTTAAAAGCTGAATTAGAAATAAAGGAAGAGAACAAGTGGTGACTGGATGTATGCTGCATTGCGTTTAAGGAGATGTTGAACACTGGTTGTGTCATTTGGAACAGTGAAATGCGACTCGGCTCCATTTCAATATCAAGTAAAAAGCTCAACACCTTTTCAACTAAATAGCCCTCGTTGACTGAGCTCCATATATTGCAGTTCAATTTCATTAATATCTCCCAAATCAAAAGTTGCTGCTTGCTCCGCCATGTTATTGAACTCGTAAAGCAGATGATACATACAGGGAACTCGTGTTTACAATCTGTCTACTTCTACCAGTCACTGTCCTACATCATCAAGTTGACTATTCTGTCACGTCATCACTAGGCCTATATGTGTCACAGTGTGTTGTTTCTTTAAATTAATTTGTATTTTATTCATATCTTTGGTTGTGTTTATTTTTGGTAGCATCAAACGAATGCATTTCCTTTACAATGCTTGAGTGGAAATTCCCGTTCTATGAATAGCGCTAAAATCAGTACAGGGAAGACGCATTCCAGAGAAAAGTAGTTCTCCGTGCTTAGTGCAGATGAACTCCAGACAAATTTTTTGTTTGTCTAAGAAATCAAATGAATTTTTCATCCAATCAGCATCGTTGTTAAGTCATCACTTTAAAAGTTATTAAATGATTCTCTAAGATATTTGCAAAATTATGCTTTATCAATTTAAGCCTTTGGTGTTTAAACTGAATCCAGCAATATTCTAAGAGATAATCATCTATAATTTTTTTTAGACCAAATCAACCTATACAACAGCTATAAATGAGACGGTAGATCCATTTTGAAGACAAAATTTTAACCTTACTAAATGCTAGCTAAAATAAACTAGTCCTTCTATTACTGCAGGCATTTTCAGACCCCCCACCCTCAATTCTGTAGAATTTTTTTTTTATTCATGTGTCACTTCTGGACTTAAAAATATAGGCAACAGCAAACGGAAATTATGACATCTTAAAAATCAGCAATCAAGGATGACTTCATGGAGAAAGGGTGCGGTGACTTTTGGACTTTGTTAAATTACCTACAACCATTCATTGAGAAAGTGTGCAACCTTTTGATTTTGTATTTCTGTTTGAATTTACATTTTTTAATTAAGTTCATTTGCTTCAATTTTCTAGAGGATGAGATCAACTGTATTCCAGGTTTAAAGAATCAGGATTTAATGTTATATGTTGTGAAATTTTGGCCTATCAAGAGAGAAAAGTAATTAATAGCCATAAGTGTAGCGAGTGACATCAGACAATCATAATTCTGTAATGAGACAACAGACAGCCCTGCATGGGTATGGGATTAAAATACCTTTTATACTAATGTTTAAGTTGTGCCAAATTCTGATCCATAGACTAGCCTATATGAAGCCTATAACAACTTAATTTTCATAAAAGTGGTCATGGTTCAAATTTACCATATTCTGGTCAGAAATATATTAGTTATGTTCTGATTATGCCTCATTCATAGGCAGAGCATTTTTTGAAATATCTCTCTGATAATAATTTTAATTTCAAACAAATTATGGTCTTACACACACAAATGAGTTTACTTTATAAACATCTTTACACATACTTGTAATTTTATGTACCTTTTCTTCAATGACAAATTGAGTCCTTTGTTGTAAAATACTACAGGGAATGGTGTTCAAGTTAATACTGGTCAGAAGATCTGTAATGGTGTCCGTCATGTTTAATTTCTTCAGCTGGTCATTGCTGTTAAATGTAAAAACACAATTATTGGAGTGCATGATTTAATGTTTCTGCTATTTTCAAACTTTGCAAGTTCTATAAGTTTGACCTTATAAAGCAGTGGACATAATTATAATGTATTACATTAAAGCTGATTTAAACATAAAAATTGTCTTATATCTCTAAATGATAATAAAATCATACAAAATGTTTACCATTTTAAAGTGTATAACTTACGTCAGTCTCCCTATGACTTCAGATCCCACTTGTCTGACAATATCCTCTGTCAGTCCACTAGTTGACATGTCAGCAGATGAATTGTCAAGACCAAACTTCTCCACCAGAACCTCCCCCAGCATTTTATTCTACAATCATATGGATTGGTATAACAGTGTATTCTTTGATTCTAGAATTATCTTAATTCTTGAAATATACAAAACTGTGGGAAAGTTATCAAGCTTTTGATAGTGAATGAAAGAAAGCAGAGGTGAGCAACTGCTCACATACCCCACACTCCAACATTGCTTGACAATGACTCACATAATGAATGGTAATGCTATGCATTACTGCAAGAACAGGACAGACGGGCTCGACATTCTAAGTTCAAAAGGAGCATAACTCCCAGAAAAAGTTTTGAATCAGAATTTCTGTTAAGCAGTCTCAGAGGAGTTGTGCTGACAAGAACAGGACCCACAGACAGGCTTGAAATTCTAAGTTCAAAAGGGGCATAACTCCCACAAAAATTATTGAATCAGAAATTCCTGGGAAATATGCACATCTACACAGTGTGTCCAAGTTTTTAACTATAAAGTTATAAGAATGAAATTCTGTTGAGCGGTCTCAAAGGAGTTGTGCTGACAAAAAAAAGGGACTGACAGACTGACAGTCAAAAACATTATACCCTTCGTAACTTTGTTGCGTGGGGTATAAATAGTGTTGCTACATTAATTAGGGCTATTCCAGAAGTTATCAAATGGGGGGGTCGGGCGGCAAATGATATTTTTTTGTGTGGGTGGTCGTATTTTTTCATATTTTAATTGGTCCGTGGTGGGATTGTTAAAAAAATATTTATTATGGGTAGTGGGTAGTTTCTATTGTTTTATTTTGTGCTACGTGGGTGTTGAGTTTTCAGAATATTTTTATTGTCGCTCTTGTCGTGTTGGTTACAAAACCTCGGAGGGAAAATTGAAAACGTGCTTTCGAAATGCTGCTTTCGAAATCGGAAATCAGAAGTAACATAGAACTATTCGAGTTGTCGCTCTTTGCAGCGCATAACTTTCCATTACGGCACTCTTCAAATTAGAGGTGCGTTTAGTAGGGTCCCTTTGGACGTGATGGCGGCGAACTCTGTTCTGTAGATTATTACAGTTTACAGTGCATCGATTTTGGGAATATTTTGAAACCAATAGGTATTCCGTTTTCTAATAAAAATAAAGGCAAACCTTAGTTGATTTATACGAGGGTACCGATGCGTTATATTTATCAGTCGGTGTGATGGTGATATAGAGGCTTCCGGGCGCGGGCTCCATTAGAAGACGAACGATTCGTGGAAAAACATATCCATACCCATTTCATGATAATAGCATCGTTTGGACTCCCAATCTTTCCAACATTCCCGCCATAGATGCCTTTGATTGTTGATGTGACATCGTTTCTTCAGAACTACTGTGATACAATGTCGCACAGGCATTACCGCGTCATTGACTAGAATGTTTGTCCCGAAAACCTTGCGAGATTTGTACCGTTTTCATTTTTAAAAATATTTTTGTGGTGGGTCTGGTTAGTTTTTTTTTTTTTATTAGATGGGTCATTGTAAAATGAGTTTATTAATTTGATGGGTCATGGGGTAATTTTTTATTTTTTTTTATGGGTGCTTGGTATATACAAAAGGTGCCTCCCGACCCCCCCATGTATTTATTTCTGGAATAGCCCTTAGTTGTAACAAACATAATTTTGCATAAAAAATTTGATGTTTCCATTCTTAGTTCATATTTAATTGTGACTAATTACTTTAAAACCGACAGTTTTGCAAATTCCAACCCAAGACTGAAAATAATTCCAGACTTTGATAATGGTATCCTGTGTTTACAGAGAGAAAGAAAGAAAGAGAGAGAGTATTTAAATGTAATACATGTACTGAAATAAACATGTATATATGTTTGGACATGCATTATATTTTTCCACTTGTTACTTTATATTTTTCCTAATATTGTTGTAATGTTTCAAAAGATGGACCACAACTTATAACTAGTATTTGCATTCAATGAACCAGCTTGGTTTAATAGAAGATATATATCATTATCAAAATTATGATAAATTCAATGGAAAAGTGTGAGCTCATAGAATCCTGAATGAAAGCAATGTACACATTTGATTGGTATTCAGATTCTATCATGATTCAAATTTCAAGGTGAAGAAATATTGTCTGCAGAATTTTGAGTCAATGTGGTTCTACACAGTTTTCAGGTGAATCATACTTGAGTAATCCATTCAAATTAAAATTTTGATCAATTTTAAATCTTACATTTTTTTCAGAAACAACACCATCTTGGTTGAATAGGTGGAGGAATTCGATACTGCTGGGATTGTTTCTGAGGTCATCCATATCTGCTGGGGTAACAAAAGCCAACAGATTTGTGACAGCAATGTTGTTGACAAGTTCCACTGTCCATGTACTAAGGAGCCCTAAATCAGTCTTCAAACTGTTCAAAACTTTGAATGCCTGCAATAAAGAGTTATAATCTTAAAATTCCAATTCATTAAAACTTGCTACAGTTCCAGGGGAAACAATTCAAGTTATATCACAATACATGACTACATATAACTGAAAAAAAAATTCCTCTTGAATTTATAATTCCTTGTCAAATTTGCAGACAGCTGAGAGACACACATGCAGTTCTCACACATGCAAGTTATGAAAATTGCTAGGCGATGAGTACATGCAATTATCCATTAACTTATCTTATTCATTATGGGGTGCATACCATGGATTTCTCTGGTAACTATATGGTACTATGTGTAAGTACAATCAAACACTGCAGTAAACCATCAAAGTACCAGTTAATCAAATACTGTTTCAATGAAAGAAAGCAGTCAGGTGAGCAAGCTCACATACCCCACACTCCAACATTGCTTGACAATGCCTCACATAATGAATGGTAATGTTAGGCATTATTGCAAGAATTATAGGTTATAGACATTGTATGGGAAAATATGACGACCAAGTTTTTTGGCGCGTAGACAGACCGAACTTGCGAGGTCCGTCCGCGACAAAAAACGAGGTCGTCATATTTTCCCATACGAAGTCTATAAGCTTTTTATTATATACTTTCAATTTCATTTAGAAACTAACAATGATTTTATTTTTAACAATTTCTTTATGGGTTTAACTGATTAAAAGATTAAAAACACAAAAAATTTGAAAATTAACGGTGTAGTAATTTGCTTGTGTATTGATTGTGTGGTATTGTTTGTGGGCCAGAATGTTTCCGGGCATACATCATATGATATATATATGCCTGCAAACTTTTAAAGAGAAAAAAAGAGATGAAATTGAAAGTATATAATAACAGGACATATGGACTCAAAATTCTAAGTTCAATAGGGGCATAACTCCCAGAAAAATTATTGAATCAGAATTTTCTGGGAATATGCACACCTACAAAGTGTGTCCTTATCAACTACAAAGTTTCACAAAATTCTGTTGAGCGGTTTCAGAGGAGTTGCGTTGACAAAAAAAAAGGGACTGACAAACTGACGGGTCAAAAACATTATACCTTTCGCAACTTCGTTCCGTGGGGGTATAATTAAGTCCAATATCTATAGACTATGTTACTATAGCTAAAGTGAAGAATTTTAGAAATGGTACCTAACTGCAGATGTATAAGTAGCAAATTGAATGAAAATGAAACCTGTCTCCTGGTGAACTTGAAGTCCTCAATAGAGTTGCCATCCATCAGTCTACTGATGAGATCATCTATGATCGAGTCATCTATAACCCCAACCTCTCCACGAAACAGGGGCGAGGTCATCAAAACATTGGTCCCTCCTATCTCGCTCTTCACCTACAAATAAACCAGATTTGTTATGTATGTCAAAAGAACATTAGTAATTGTGGTATATTGGGACAGTTTATAAACTGCTGCTGAGCAAAATGCCTGCATCTCTTTACTCTGGCTTCAGCCATGTCAGATAATTTTGGCAGGCTTTCACTTTGAGAAGCATAGTATATGTCATTCAACCAAAATTAAATTAATCTATAGAGATATCTCTCTTAACTTAGAGATATCTCTTTTTGCTTAAAGAGATCTTTTTTGTTTTAAAAATTCTCTAAACTATGTTTAGAGATCATGGGTCTCTTGAGTGCCATGTCTTTGTGGCATTTCAGTGACTTCACCTACAGCTAATGACCTCTCTTAATAAGAGAAAAAAAATAACACCATACAAACAAAAACATTCCATGGCAAGTAAATGTGAGGTTTGGTGATTCAAGGAGAAAAGACCAATCACTAGCAGCTCATAAACCAATCAATCTGTCAATGGACAGACTTCTGTATATTATAAGCCTCCCTCCATTTTAACTGTATTGCAGAGTGTGAGAGAGTAATAATGTTGAAAGAAACTGCTTCAATTACAGATGACACATATCATGCATCCACTATGTACACACATGCAATGAAAACAACCCAGAAGGAGTCCATTGGCCTTAAATGGTCACCTGTAGTCAATTTTACAAGAAATTTTTAGGCTTCTGTGATCAAAAGTAATGATTGCTAGATTCCTAGTTTTACAGAACAGTGGGCTAATAAATATTTTTTTTACCATTGACAATGACCTTGGGTGAACGGTTTAATATTATGACACACTGTCTGATTAAAGATATCCTTAATGCTGATTATTAGCTTCCAACGTTTCTTCATTACAAAGATATAACCCAGACACAAAGTGGATAGAAGGACAGAGACACAGACAAGATAGAAATGACATTCCTATCCATATATTCCATACCAAACTGTTAAAAGCTAAAAAACAGTTTATGAAGAGAAAATGTATTTGCAGTACGTGAGCTATATATGTTGCCCTGCTCTATCACCTAAAGGTCACCAATTTCGTAGTTTTGTTAAAGGCCTGCATGCTCTTTGCATCTACAACAATGCTACCAATTTGCTCAAAAGTTAATTTTCAAAAATCATATCTAAATTACTCTTCAACCCAACCTAGGGTTTAACTCCTAACCAAAGGACCATGATTTTCATAATAATTTTAGAGGCTTCCATGCTTTAAAGGGACTGATTCACGATTTTCCTCAAAATTTTCTTTTTCACTTTTAATGACCAAAATGTATTGTCTAATGTGTTTAAAAGATTTCACATAAAAATTAAGGTTATAGTTTTATCACAGAAGCTCATTTACAGATTTAATAATTGGTTTTGTAAACAAAGATTGTGGTATGTTATTGTTTACAAAATTTTCAAAAGAAATGGATTTCTATCTAAATTTATTATATCTTTCACATTTCAAGCATTTTTGGGGAAAACGTGTTATCTAAAAGTCAAAATTTGTGACTATGCAAAATTCAGATGCTTTATATTACAAAATCAATATTTCACTTGTTTGTTTGTATATATAAAATGACTCCAGTCTTTTGTTTACATAACACAGATTTAAGGCTAAAATATTGCTTTTATCGTTCCATTCAGAAGGTCAAAATTTTGGCTGTCAACATTAAATGAGTTATATTTTCAATGTTTAACATCAAAAATTAAAAACATTTTTATCAAAAATCGTGAACCAGTCCCTTTAAGGTAGTACTCTACATCGTCATAATGGCTGACTTCCTTTAAAAACATGGATGAAAAAATCGATATCAGCAATATTTGACTTTTCCTTTTCCATTTAAATACCTAGCCGAGTAGCTCAGTAGGTTAGAATACCGACTGCTGAACTGTAGGTCGTAGGTTCAAGTCCAGCAGGGGTTTTAATTTTTTTTTCAGATTACCTTCTACTAAAACTGTATTTTTTGACAAAATAAAGTAAATTTTCAAATTCAAAATATTGTTGTACATATCCTCCACTTTTCATCTACATCAAATTTCTCTGGTGTAGCATACCTCCTTAATATCATAAACATGTTAGTTTGTACCCAGTTTCTCTCCTTCATGTTCTGGAGTACAGAAGGTTTTTAAAGGTTTTAAAACTTGTCCATTTTTGTATCAAAGCCTAATTAATCAAATCCTCAAACCTTAAAAATTGAGAGGGCTGATCTTTTCAAAAGTAACTGTAGACCAAGACTCTGGACTGGTGCACAGGAATGTTGTTACAGTTTACACAGAACCCTTTACAAGATGCAAATTACAAGACTCTGGACTGGTGCACAGGAATGTTGTTACAGTTTACACAGAACCCTTTACAAGATGCAAATTTAAGGCATATATACAGAATATTTCTTTCTTCACAATGGTCTTGAAAAGTTAAGGTACATGTAGTCATAATCAATTCGATTAACAGAATCATGAATGAAAATCTGTTGCACATAATACACAAACTACAGATATTTTAAGTGTCCAAAACAGAGCAGTGTGGCTCCTAAGACATCCACATCTAACTTGTGACTCAGGTACACACTACATGTAAAAGGTAAATTCCAGTTGTATCCAAACATTTTGAATATGAAACAAATGTTCTTTCAAGTACCATAGAATAGCAACAAAGTAACTATTTTCTCACTTTGGCAGCAATAATCCTTATGGCATGCTTGTCCAAGCTACAGTGGTCTGATTGTGAATTCTCCAGTGTCTTGTTCTCTAGGAGTTTTAGAAGTTCAGCCCCACTAACTTCTTCAAACTGCCTGGCCCTTAGACAATGTAGATTGGACCCCATATTTTCAAGTTCATCTGCTGTTAAGTTACCCTATCAAATGTCAAAATTTCTTTTCATTATCAAGAAAATGATTCTTTAATATCAATGAATTTTTTTTAACAAATATATATATGTTTGAATAAATGTACCCTATTTCAGAAAGGAAGAAGAAAAGAAAAAATTATATTTCATAAAATGAGTTATAATTTCACCAACTGTGACTGAAAATGTATACATTGAATAGAAACTCACTGTAATTTTTCCAAGGTGTTGCTTAAACTTTTCAAAGACATCACTTGCCTATATAATGCAAAATAAAAAATGCCAAAATTAAATGTTCACCAGTATAAGAACTAGATTGATTAAGTAAAGGACTTTTGGGTAGATATAATCACATACTATAAACTGATTCATAACAAACAAAAACAGACCCATGGGCCATATCACTCACCTGAACAGTTGTAATTTCCCCAAGTTAAATCTAAACCCTCCATTGTGGCATTGAAATTGACCTAAGGAGTCATGGTTTAAACAAACTTGAATATGCACAACAGAGGAAAACTTGGATATTGATTGATTAAACAGATCATATCCTTACTGCTCTTTGGAGAAAAAGCTAATATTGTTATATTTTGATGTGCAACTTTTCCCCCCATTATGAAAAACTCTCAAGACCTAAGGTGCCATGGTGTGAACAAACTTGAAATCTGCACTATCTGAAGATGCTCGCATATCAGATTTACAAATTGTACCCTTGTGGTTCTTCAAATGATATCTTTTACATACTTTTCCAGTACATACATGTGTTCCTATGAAATAACCGTCTTGATCTGCCCTTTGCCATGAGGGTCATGGTTTGGAAAAACTTGAATCTTCAGTATATCAAGCACCTTTCAGGTAAGTTTTCGCTTTCCTAGTTCAGTGGTTCTTGAGAAAAAAGAATTAAACACCCATCCCTACTTCAACTTTTTTTGAATTAGCATTCCCCTTGGAAGGTAACATGTGGTCTTTTACTTATTCTTTAATCCACTATACCGAAGAATGCTCTGTGTGCAGTTTGGTTGAATTTGGTGTGAAGTGTTTACAGATAAACAGACAGACCTGGACATACTCTAATCAGAAAGCTGAGTTCAGCTCTTGATCAGCTCGGGTGAGCTCAAATTAGCTGCAAAACTGTAGCTCTCCAAGAAAATATGTTGACGCACCGGTCCGTCAATATAATTTTTTCCCCGGAGAGCTACAGTTCTGCAGCTAAGCTAAAATATGCTATCTGCACAAAGCAAATTTCAACCATGTCCAAATTTTTCTTACAGATGAAGTGAGAGTAGTCCCTTAAAATAACCAAACTAAGATTTCTCACTTTGGCAGCAAAAAATTCCAACATTTTTATGAATTTCTCTCATTTCTCCTAATAACCTTGACCCTGTCTAAACAACCTTGGACTGTTATAATAAAATGCCCACAAACTTTTGTTACACATACATGTATATCTAAAACCAACAGAGCAAGTCTACTATAAATGCATTTCATAATAAAACAGTAAGATTTTATGAAGCTCTGTAACATACAGCTTTTCTTGAAAACTGTGCCCCTGTCAAATTTCCAGTACTGATTGCTTCTCCAAGTGCAGCTGCTGGAATGTTCCTGATCTCCTTAGGTTGAAGAGCTCCAATGGTTGCTCCAAGATCTAACAATGTATCTCTACCAATTGCAGATAAATCTTTAAATGCTGAATCTTCCTTTAATTTTCTCCATGTCTTCATTCTCTGACGAAATACATACAAATCATAATAATTAAGTCTACAGCTATTCTGGTATTATCATATGAAATATTAAAATAAAATGATTTTTTAAAAACTTAATCCATTTACAGTCTCCAATATAATACATCATCAGGGGAATCAGAACATATGCAATTGAGTACCTTTGTAAAATAGAGACTTATAGTTTCATAGTCAACACACCTGTGAAGGAGTCAGTTCCAGTTTGTTGATCTCTGGCAGTGCACTTTTCAGTGTGGAGGAATCAAGTTTCTGCATTTGTCTTTGATCACGGGCAATCAATGGCAGAAATCTGTTCATAGAAAAAGATTATTACACATATATAAATATGCTCCAACTACTATTTAGTGATTGTTATGGCTGGCTTGTTTAGTGCTAACCTTAGTTGCATTAATTTATGTTCACAATTAATATCATGACTAAAATCAATGCACATCTATAAGCGCGTCTCCTTGTAGGTCATTTAATTCCAATATCTAACAGTCTTCGACAAATCCCGGGAACCTGGGACCTGGTAAAACTGGAAGCGGGCATGTGAAAATTCATACTTACAAGCCTGAAGGGCATGTAAATTCCAAGGCTTCAAACTTCCTTATTTTTTTATAACAAATAAATGTACTTTTGATTTTAGTTCAAATGATCAATTAATTCATCAGATGTGTCATTTTCATTCGTGAATAGCGTAACATATCAAATTAAAAATCATCTATAGCATTAAATATACTTAGTGTTTGTTTATTTAATTCTATCAGAATGAAGCATAAAATTTTAACAACATATTGTTCTACCGCAATTTCCAAAAAACTCTTTTGCATTGGACACAAAAAGTGTACAAATTGAAAAAAAAATGGTGACAAAATATGCTCTTGGAAAAGTGGATTTCCTTGGCATTGAAAGGTAAATAAGAATAAAATTACTTAATAAAATTCTAGGCATGTAAATATTTGTTCGGGTTAGTAGAATTAGTGGATATACCTGCCCGAAGGGCCTGCGCTGAAAAACAAGATCAGCTGACGAGAACTGATCTATAATGATACATTCATTTAAATACTGAAATGCTTTCTTCAGTGATTTGTTAAATGGGATATGAAGGTCACAAATGTAGCACTTCAAGGGAATACGCAACTTCCGAGATATCAGCTCTTCTATGATGGAGGTACGTTCATTATTCTGTTAAACACTTGGGTGGGTACAAGATGTATACATGTATTATAGACTAACTATATGCAAATATTAAAGGATAAAAGTTATAAAAGCATAAATTTTGTTTATCAGCCATCAGCCCTTGGTATACATTAAACTGACCATATCAAGAATAATATCTGTTTCAATTAGGCCATTAAATCAAATATGAAATTATTTTTTATTTCCTCTTCTGCACAAGTGATACTTTCATAAAAAAAAGATGGTGATTATCGATTTTTGTTTGAGCTATTTTATCATCGAATACTAATAAACTTAATAAAATTGTGTGTCCCAGCAGTGTGGGTGGTTGCATGATGTCTGGTAATCATCCTTTAGGCAATATATATGAAGACAGCGATAAGCATCAAATTTGTACCCATCGCGTGTGGACAAAAGTATGTTTTGCGTCTCACTGTGCGCAAGTGTTCCACAAAGGGAAAGAACTATTGGGCAACTCGGAAATTGCGTATTACCACCATAATCCTATGCATCCTTCTTGTATTCTAAATTCTAACTCTGATTTTACTATACAACATTTTTACTTCCACGTTACCTTTGAAATAAAATTATACCCGACAAAAAAAAAAGCCATGTGTCTGAGAACAACACATGTGCATAAACAAATGTCTATCATTTTTCACATTTCATGATACATGGAGACCTACATATATTAATACATCATGTTATTTTTTCTTCATCTTTATACGAAGTGAACTGCATCATGTCAGCTGTGGGACCAGAGACGTTGATATAAATGTGGGGGGAAAAAAGATGGAAAGGCATTAATTCGAATGTGAAAAAGAAGGAAACTGCATGAAAACAATTGCAAAAAACAGGAACTGGCTTAGTACATGTTTATAATCAACCCTTAATTGTGCAAGTATAAGCTCCTAATAAATATCTTCCCACTCTGGGATAAATAGTTCAAACTAGTGAACTTCACCTTGGTTAAATTACCTTAATTACTGTTGTCAAAATAATTTGTCTGACCTTTCTGCACAGTATGCGCTTCAAATGTCTATCCATTACAAGATTAAGATCCAGACAAATTTTGGGTAGATAAATGTACAGACCAATTGAAGACAGTGATTTCCATTTGAAGATTATAAGACGAATGCTCCCCCTCCATGAACATTGAGATAGGGAGACATCAGTCTACTATATTTCATTTTCTCTTTTTCTCTATGACAAATTTGCTCTAAAATCTAGAAAAAGTACCCCTGAAATTTCCTTTTTTAGTATAGATTAGTAACTATTCCTTCACCAAGCAATCAGCAGTAAATGTACAAGTTATGAGATATGACCTTAATTAACAAGTGTACTGCAAATTGTACATAATATGCCCGTGAAAAGCTAATATAGGGTGCTTTTCTTACATCACACTTTGTAGAACTTGGCTTCAAGTAATATCAGCAATCATCAGGGTGTGACAAGCTTTCTTTGCATCGTAAAAATAGACAAATCATGTACTCTCTATGTAATATTTTCACTTGGCATAAAATGTATGTGTACCAAGTTTGATGGTCCTAGCCTAGACAGTTTGGTCTGTATCCTGCAACTACAACATTGACCTTTGACCTTGAGAAACAATGGGCATCCTCCACTTGGCATAAAGTGTATGTGTACCAAGTCTAATGGTCCTAGCCCCAAAATTTCGGTCTGTATATTGCCTACAAGATTTTCCTACTATGTGATACTGCAACCTTGACTTTTGACCATGAAAAACAATGGGCATCTTCCTCTCATCATGGTGATCTAATGTAACAAGTTGTAATATCCTGGATCTTACAATTCAGTTTGCATCCTGCCTACAAGGTTTTCCTACTTAAGTAATACTATAACCTTGACCTTTGACCTCTGACCTTCAAAACAAAAGACTTCCTCCACTTGGCATAAGGAGTATGTGTACAAGGTTTACCTATTAACTGATACTACAACCTTGACCTTTGAAAATTATAAGCATCTTAATCATCCTGTAGCTTCAGTTCAGTTTGTATCCTGTCTACAAAGTTTTCATACTAAGTGATATTTTTCGACCTTGAACTTTGACTTCTAACTTTAAAAAACTATAGGCATATTCCTCTCATCATGGTGATTAAATGTACCAAATTGCAATATCCTGTAGTTTACAATTCGGTTTGTATCCTGCCCACAAGGTTTTTGTACTACATGTAGGTTTTCCTACTAAGTAATACCATGACCTCTGATATTGAAAAACAACAAGCATCTTCCTCTCATCATGGTGATCAAATGTACCAAATAGTAAAATCCTGGGTCTTGCAGTTCGGTCTGTATCCTGCCCACAAGGTCCGGACAGACGGACAGATGACGCTATACCATAAAATGTCCCATCTTTGACGGGCGTATAAAAATGGCGGTCCAGTGCTACAGTAGACATTGGCACAACAAAAAACTCTCACTGATATGGCTTTATAAGCACCATACAAATGTCAAAATTTGTGTCTCTCCACCTATCAAAAGTTGGAGAGATCTCCATATCACTGTAAAATTCTCATATGGGGCATAAAACAACATGCAAAAAAAACCCAATATTTTCACTATTTGACATACTAGTGAGCTCCACCATTAGTCCTGGATATGACTCATAACCACGAAATTTCCCAATGTTGATATTAAAGAATTATCTGTGAGCTGATGATGCTAAACAGAAACTGTACGTATCAAGTCAACTTTTATGCCTAAAATTGAGACAGACTTCTTTTGTAGAAAAACCAGGAGATATACAGAAAGCATGTCTTAAAGGGGCAAAAGCCAAGAGGGTTTGCAAAAAACATTCCAGCTAGGTTCTGTGTAAACAGTGTATAAACTGTGCTAATACGTATCAACACTTCACGAAAGTTACGTCCCTTGTCCACCATCTCCCGCTTAAAAATCGTATTTCCCTACGTTGGCCTTTGTAATTTTCCTATCTGTAGCTTTGACATCTGTTATTTTTCCATCAATTGCAGTCAACTACAATAATGCCCCAGAATGGGGCGACCCATTAACTTGTATGAAAACTTGATACTTAGCTAAAATTCAAAGTAATAACATCTTGCATTTGGTAGGGTAAAGAGAGAAAACTTGGTTTTTCACCAATTGGCCTTTGGCTGACCCCGAAAAGGGATGTAACTCGCAGAGAAGTGTCGATACATGTATTCATTCTCTTCAATTTATATGATGATACAAAATATCAAGTACATACTTGGTGATTTCCTCTTTACTTAAATTTTTCAAGTTCTGCTTTTCAGTCAGAAGGGCTTTCTTCATTTTTGCAGCCTCTCTGCGACTCATTTTGACACTTGGATCATATGCTTTTACAAGCTGCAACACATAAAAGCAATTTTTTTCTTCGAATACAATGTATATCCAGTATAAGAAAATAATAATTTTATTGATAATGAATAGTTCTGTTCACCACCAAAGCTGTGATATCATGGTCTCTGTAATAAAGCACATAATGTGATATCACACAGTATCAAATGATTGCTGACATTGTTTTATGAAATAGAGCAGCTGATATCATACAGACCCTGAAGCGTACTACAACACAACTTGCAGGGAACGGTATGAAACGATTTTTGCACTGAACAGTGAATGGTTTGCACAAAACACTGAATGATCTGCACGGAATGGTGGGCAGTTTGCACGAGTCACTGAACGCTCTGCACAGAACAGTGAACGGTTTGCACGGAATGCTTCGCACGAAAAGTTGACCATTTTGTAGGCATGGCTTGCACGCTTTGTGAATGTTCTGTACAAAATGGTAGACATGGCTTGCATGCTTTGATTTTTTTGATATTATTTGGTTCATCCTGGGGTTAGTTTAAAACAAGAAATAATTTCAATATAATGGCAATATTCTAGATATAAAAGAAAAGGTTTCAAGAGAAAGAAATGATAATGATGATCAATTTTAAATGTACGACACAGTAAATTTCACTTTTACTTATTAGATCAATGACTATGAACATGTTGGAATGAAAACAAAATAAATATTGTTTTTTAATTTAGGAAATAAAAGAAAAGAAGAGATGTTTGTAAACCATATATGCCCCCCCCCCCCCCCCCCCCCCCCCCCCCCCCCCCCCCCCGGTGCAAAATTGAGAAGGGTTATATACATGCATCATTTAATTGATAGTAGTATCACCATTTCAAAATACTGAGCAGACATCTTCCTATGTCAAGAGTGGATTGACCATGTGACCTAAAAATCAATAGGGGTCATCTTTTCCTTATGCTGCACCAGCGACACCAAGTTTGACGTAACTATCAATAGAGATTATCTACTCCTTATGCTGTACCAGTGTACCAAGTTTGGTGTCAATCAAGCAAATAAATATAGACAATATATTACTATATCCAGTTTAACCCTTGACCACATGACCTGAAAATTAGTAGGGGTCATCTACTCCTCAAGAATGAAGATGTACCAGTGTGCCAAGTTTGATGTTTGTCAAGGAAAGGGTTCTAAAGACATTGAGATGACAGTATTTTCCTATGTCCAGTTTGACCATTGACCTTTGATCATGTGACCTCAAAATCAAAGTCATCTTCTCCTGACGATATGCCAGTGTACCAAGTTTGCAGATGCCTGTCAAGCAAAGGGTTCTCAAGATATTGAGTGGACAGTATATTCCTACAGGTATCTCCAGTTTGACCCTCTTCTACTCATAACCAACCTACATATGAAATATCATTACAATCAAGTGAATGGTTCTCAAGATATTGGATATTGAGCGGACAACATGTGGTCTACCAACCGACCAGCTGACATACCGACCAACTGACAGGTGCCAAGCAATATGCCCTCTGAAGGGTGGCATAAATATCCAAAAATTGTATCGTCATGGAATATTAATCAATAAAAAAAAATGGTAGTGAAACAGAGACATAACCCACCGAAATTTCAATGTATTTTGATGGTTAAAATCCGTCAGTCGTTTACTGCGAAAGAAAAGTTAAAAGTAATCGTATTTGCCCAAATCCATGGAAATCATGCAGCATGCAAAGTCATGCATGCCACAGAGAGAAAAATTTCGATATTACCCTTAACCCAAAAATATTCCAAGTTTTCATGACTTTCTACTACTCTGTAAATTATGTATAATAGCGACGCGAAAAGTTCACTCCTATGATCACAAATGTGAGTCATGTGATTTGCTCTTCATCAGCTGAAAAATCAATATATGCACCCAGGGGTGCATGAGCCGAGTTGCATGGTGTACTGTCTTTGTAGATTATTAGCTGTATACTCGCTAATCAATCAAAACACACATTCATGGGTTCCGCCATTTTCTTCCGTGCTCCTTCTATATATTCAAAACCAATCACGTAATACAACATTATAAATTCCGGATTCATTACATGCTTTAGATTTTCATCCTAAGTTGTTTTTTTTATAACTGTCAAGTACAGATGAGGAATACAAGATCACAGAAATATAGACTGTTACCCAGTTTTTTTTCCCTTCTTATTTTTCATAAAATGATTAACATGTTGCTTGACATTCAATTAAACAAATGTGATACACAATTAAGAGCTTAATTAGCCCTCATTAACCTACTGGGGATTCTTATTCCCCATTCACTGTATGTTCCCCTAGCTCACTATAGCACAAAGTCTTTCAGCCTGACCGGTTGTTTCCTTTCCCGACCATTACAGCGCACAACTGGTGTCTTCGGGCTCAAAATAACACTTGGAGTCGCTTTATCCTTAGGCGATACAGACACACACTGCTTTGGACTACCATCAATCGGATTCCTCATGGAAGATTCAGGTAACTTTGATTCTGGCCGCTTTAGATCTTCATCCTCGAACTTTAACATCACTTTGTCCATAAGATCACTACGAACATGATCACTGATTTTCTTGAAACTCGATGCATTGCGTGTAACAGTCATCTACAGTCACCATCGAGCCTTTCTTATCTGACACTCTCTTAGGGTTTGTGTCATAAACTGGCTGCAGTTTGTTTCCACGAATCTCCTTCTTCATCAAAACAGTATCTCCAACTTGAATATTCGAGTTCATCGCACGGTTTCTTTGATCACCATACTGTTTCATGATGCGTTTCGCTTCACTATCGCGTGTCCTCATCATTTCATCAAGAACTAGTTCAACTGATTTCACCGAGGTCTGTGGTAATTTTGTTCTTGGTTCCCGATTAAAAAATAGTCTGTACAGAGTTTGTCCTGTTGACGTATGTGGAGTTGCACGGTATTGACCGTAAAAATTTGTACATTTCCAGTTTCCAATTCTGCTGATTAATATGAGCAGAGCGTATCACTTTCATGAGTGGTTTGTTAAAACTCTCAGCCTGGGCATTGGCCCGGGGCCATCTGAGGGTGATCCGTCGATGTACAAATCCCATGTTCTCTGCAAACTGCTTAAATTCATATGACTGAAATGGGTTACCATTGTCACTTTTTACAGTTTTTGGTAATCCAAATGTACTAATGACTTTGTCAAGTACCGGAATAGTCGATCTTGCAGACACAGACTTCACTATTTCGACAATAGGATAACGGGAGTATTCATCCACCATGACAAATAAGTAATCACTTGAAGGTAAGGGTCCAAAAAAGTCTATGCTGATGTTCTCCCATGGTCCTGATGGTAACTCAGACATCTTATAAGGTTCAACGGAACAAAATTCAGGAGTGAGAGTTTGGCATGATGCACAGTTCTTAACTGCTTCTTCGATCATTCCATCCATGCCAGGAAACCACACTTTGGTGCGTAAAAATAATTTCGTCTTGGCCACACCCTGATGACCTTCATGTGCAACATCAATAGCTCTCTGCCTTAGACTTTTGGGTAATACAATACGATGATTCCGAAGCAGAATATATTATCCGAATGTACAGTGAGCTCATCACGAACAGCTTTGATTGCTGTCAATTCACTCAAATCAATATCTTCCCTATCATCAGTCTTCATCATGTACCACGTTCCAAATCTTGTATAGTGGATTGCTCTTTGTAGGGTACTGAATTTCTGAGTTGCTTCCCGTACTGTATCCAAGTCAATAGCTTGTGGTAGTGATGCTCTCATAATAAAGTTGACATATCTCTCTGCTAAATCTTCTTCTTGTGATTTCTGATTTCTACTGACTGGGTGCCGGGAAATATAATCTGCAATATTCTCGCTTCCGGGACGATACTTTATCGTAAAGTTATACGGCTGAAGACGTAGTCCCCATCTTTCAATTCGCAAAGGTGGTTGAGGTTTGTTCCAAATTGTCTCCAAAGGTTTGTGGTCAGTTATGATTGTAAAATGTGGTAAACCTTGCAAGTATAGGTCAAAATGTTCGCATGCCCAAACAACTCCCAATGCTTCTCGTTCGGTTTGACTATATCTTGACTCTACTGGTGTTAATGTACGGCTTGCGTAACTCACAACCTTGTTGTCATCCTGGATCAGTATTGCACCTATTCCAACAGGGCTAGCATCCACCTGCACCGTCACTGCTTTGCAGGGATCATAATATGAAATTTCAGTTTCGTCACACAACTTTTCCTGTAGAGTCCTGAATGCGTCCTCACAATGTTTGTTCCAAATCCATGGTTGGTCTTTGTGTGTTAATTGCCTGAGAGCTCCACATATTTTAGCATAATCCTTGATGAAACGGAAACCGTAATTTGTCAGCCCTAAAAAGCTTCTAAGGTCCTTCACTTTCTGGTCTATTGAAATCATGTACTGCTTTAACCTTCTCTGGGTCTGGTGAAATTCCACTAGTTCCAAAAATCACTCCAAAGAATGAAATTTGATCTGTACGGAATACACATTTTTTTATAATTCAAAGTCAGACCTTTTTCACTCAGCCGCTTCAACACTTTACGTAGAGCTATGTCATGTTGCTCCTGGTTTTCTCCAAATACCACTATGTCGTCTGAAATATTTCGCACTCCCTGAATATCTTGGATCACTTGACGTATGGTTTCATGAAATATTTCCGATGCCGACGACACTCCAAAATTCAATCGTTTGTAGCGAAAGATACCCAAGTGTGTACTAAAGGTAGTAATATATACCTTGAGTCAGGATGGAGTTCTAGCTGATGATAACCACTACGCAAATCAAGTTTACTGAATACTTTGGATCCATTCAAGTCTATAGTATCAGTTCTTCTATGGTAGGCATAGTATGTCTCTCACGCTTTATGGCTTTATTGGGTTGTCGCATGTCGACACAAAGACGAATTTCTTTTCCATCCTTCTTTGGCGGGGTCACAATTGGTGATACCCATGGTGTAGGTTCTCCTTCTATTTTCTCTATTATGTCCAATTTAAGGAGCTCATTTATCTCCTTCTCAACTTTGTCCCTCAAGTGAAATGGGGTCTTCCTTCTTTTGTGAGCCACTGCCTTGACTGTTGTATCAATGTGAATCTTCACTTGATGATTCCTCAGTTTACCAATGCCTTGAAACAAATTCGGAAAGTCATCTTCCACCTTTTTCTTAGTACCATCAATACTGTTCACTACTTTGATTATCTCAAGACAATCAGCTGTGGGATATTCTAATAGAGAGCCGTTTGCACCTTTCACTACATAAAATGTAACGACATCATAACACTTTTCCGTTTCTAACATCAAGTCACAAGTTCCTAAAAGTGGTATTTTGCCACCTCCATAGGGCACTAGTTCACAACTTCCTTTCTTCTTCAGTAGCTGAGGTCTTCCCACTTTCACATAATCATCTTCATCTAAAATGTTGACAGCTGATGAACCACTATCCACTAACAACTTCAGTTTGTGTTTATTCAGAGACACAGTAGCATAAGGACCTTTCACACGGTTTATGCCAGATTCCACTACTTTGATTCCATAACAGTAATCATCACTATCACTTTCAGTTGAATCTTTGTGCGGTGTCATGACCTGAACTTTCTCCTTCTTTTTAACATTGTCTTTCTTACTCCTGCACACAGATTGGAAATGTCCCATTTTCTGGCACTTATGACATTTTTTGTCTCGAGCTGGACATGGTTTATTTTCCTTATGTGGAAACACACCACCACATTTCCAACATTGTTTGTTGAGTTTCTTCGACGAGTGATAAAGTTTTTCTCCTCGCGCACTGCAACAGAACTTTTTGGGACCACTAACACCCACCTTGCTAACGGCTTGATCCACATGGCGCTCCATAGCTTGGGCCTGGGAATCAGATAATTCCATAGCACGTCCTAATTGAATAATGTCCTCTAATCTTTTGTCAGGTTCTCTCAGAGCACGTCTCCTGAGTTGATTTGACCTGCAGTGTTGAATTAACTGAGACAGAATTTCTCTGTTTATATTCGTAAATTCACAATGTTTAGCTAGTTTCCGTAATTCCGTAAGGTACTCATCCAGTGTCTGTCCCTCTTTCTGTTTACAATTTCTGAACATATATATCTCCATTTGCGTGTTTTTTCACGGTCTGAAATAATCAGTAAGAACCTTCTTCGTTGCAGCGTACGTAGTTTCAGTTTCCCTTTTTTGGGCCTCATAAATGTCAAAAGTTTGTTCACCCACGTAGTGCAATAGCAAAGCTCGTTTCCGATCATCTATGCTTTTAATTAAAGCTTCGTCGGGTTCCTCGCCGTCCGGAACTATAGGGTTTACTAATTTTAGTGCCACAAATAAATTCTCTAAACGTCCGACCCACCTGTCCCATCGAGGGCCTACTGTTGACTTATCCACGTCTGCATCAAATGCTGGAAAAACTGGTATAGCGAGTTGATCCATCAGAATTCCGGGGTTCTTTTATTACCGTTCTCGTCGCCAAATTGTACTGTCTTTGTAGATTATTAGCTGTATACTCGCTAATCAATCAAAACACACATTCATGGGTTCAGCCATTTTATTCCGTGCTCCTTCTATATATTCAAAACCAATCACATACAACATTATAAATTCCGGATTCATTACACATGGGATATATTGTAAAGTCAGGAATGATATGGCATATTCATAATTGTGAAGAACTAATTTCAGTTTTAAACTTTTCGAGTTACTGTCCAGAAACCATATTTGTCTGAAGTTTTCAATCTATTTTCGGTCACTGTGACCTTGACCTTTGACCTTTTTTCTCCAAAATCAATAGGGGCCTTGCTGTGCTGGTATCCAACAATATATCCAAGTTTCATTTGATTCAAATCAAAAAAAATTGAATTATCCTCCGGAAACCAAAATTTTTGGAATTTTAAATCTATTTTTGGTCACTGTGACCTTGACTTTTGACCTATTTTCTCCAAAATCACTAGGGGTCTTTCTTACTTGGTACAAAACAATATCTGTATGTATCATTTGATTTGAATTTAAACTTTCTGAGTTATCATCCGGAAACCAAATATTTCTGAAATTTTCATTCTATATTTAGTCACTGTGACCTTGACCTTTGATCTATTTTCTCCAAAATCAATAGGGGTCTTTCTTACCTGGTACCCAACAATATATCAAAGTTTCATTTGATTCGGATTTAAACTTTCTGAGTTAGGCCAATTCAACTTAATTGATAGATTATCATCCCCGCCCACCCCTCAAAAATCGACCCGCCCCGAATTTTTTTTATTTTGCGAAACTTGCGATTTCCGGAATATTTTCATGTCCGACTCCAGTATTTACACTTGTTGTTTACATTTCAGGTATAGCAACGTGAAAAGCCCCATGAAGAAAATAGATCTATATGGTTTTCTTAATTTTTTGCGTTCTTACTGGCGTAAATTTTTAAGAAGTTAGGTATATTTCTGTTATATCCTTAGATTAAAGCTTAACTTGGAATTAGTCTATGAAAATAGCATAGATTGATATCCATCTTACATTAAATGATGCGGATCTGTTGGGAAAAAACTCATTTGTCTTTAATATTTTTCTCAGAAAATAAAAATTAAAAAATAAAATCCTCCCACCCGCCCCGTACATTTTGCTGACCCTGGATGATAATCTACTAATTAAGTTGAATCGGCCTTATCATCCGGAAACCAAATTTTTCTGAAATTTTCATTCTATATTCGATCACTGTGACCTTGACCTTTGACCTTTTTTCTCCAAAATCAATAGGGGTCTTCCTTACCTGGTACCCATCAATATATAAAAGTTTCATTTGATTAGATAGTAAACTTTTTGAGTTATCATCCGGAAACCAATTGTTGACGCCCAACCGCCCGCCCGCATCACCAAACCAATAGCCGAGTTCAACTTCGTTGCAACTCGGCTAAAAATGATGGGGACTACCCATAATGCTTCCGGAATAATGTCACCGTCACGGCACTATACTTCATTGACAACCCCGTTAATAAAAATAAACAAGAGGTACTGTGAGCAATGCTCACTAAGAATACCCCCCGCTTACCCCAAACTCCCAAAGGGTGTTGGTAATAGGTATAAACTACCTCTTTTCTGAGTGTAAAAAACAAATGGCATGACAAACCGAACCATATTGCTACTTCGATGTCCAGTACGCGTGACCTTTGACCTTTTGACCCCAAAATCGATAGGGAACATCTTCATCCCATGGGTAGTCCATATGTATGATATGGTGACTGTAGGTGGAAAGGATAACGCTTTAGAGCCCGGAAACCATATTGCTACTTCGATGTCCAGTGTGCTTGACCTTTTACCTTTTGACCCCAAAATCGATAGGGAACATCTTCATCCCATGGGTAGTCCATATGTATGATATGGTGACTGTAGGTGGAAAGGATAACGCTTTAGAGCCCGGAAACCATATTGCTACTTCGATGTCCAGTGTGCTTGACCTTTGACCTTTTGACCCCAAAATCAATAGGGAACATCTTCATCCCATGGGTAGTCCATATGTATGATATGGTGACTGTAGGTGGAAAGGATAATGCTTTAGAGCCCGGAAACCATTGCGTCTACAGACGGACGGACGGACGGACAGACAGACGGACAACCCGATTCCAGTATACCCCCCCACAACTTGTTGCGGGGGGTATAATAAATTGTTTGGAAAGTACCACAATCATTTTTAAATTCCAGACCAACTTACTCCTAGCTTCGTACATTTTGTTATATAGCTTGGTTTGAAAGGTAGAAAAACAACATCGCAGTTGATATGACGTCACGTTTACTAGTGATGAAACAATTGGCACCAACAATCGATTGTCGATCGTTTTTGGCTCTTCGATTCCGATTATCGATTCTATTTTTCATAATCGATTGTCGCTTGTACACTAATTAATATCTAATCCGAGATTCATCTGACTGTTACTCCCGCTTTTATATTGACATGTGCGGGGGAGAGTCAGAGTGGACTCCACATTGAAAAGTGGGAATTCAGTGACACCAGCTAGTGTGTATACTGCACATATCCATAAAACTAAATAGAAATAACTCCAAAAATAATAAACATTATTAACTACATGTAAATACCGATTATATCGATCATTGATTGAAATAGTTCTTTCGATTATGACCGATTATCGATTATGAAATTTTCCCGATTTTTCAACACTAACGTTTACATCGACTGTATTATGTTTCCTGCATTAAATGAATAGGCGGATTTTAAAATGTCTAAAGTCGTGTTGCAAAATGTTAAGGGTCTTCGCTCTTCTCTACAGTCACACCGTAAAACATATTAATGATTTATGATAGTTTATAACCTGATAAATTGGGGATGTATAACAAATCATCTGTTTAACATTGACTTGACAGTGTAAACATTGCAAAAGCCGAGGCAGATCTTGATTTTTAAAAATGTGGATTCAACTTTTGTTTTGAATTTTTACCTCAACTCATTCAATTGATTAATTGTTTTAAAAAATAAACATAATCTTATATAAACCTTCATGGATTTGCTATATCTGCTGTTACCTAGGCCTACATGTTTTATTTTTGTCCTCTGCCTAAAGAAACTGACACGTTGGAACATTCAGATAAATTCTAAAAATATTTCAATCAAACCTATTGTTTCCAAATTGTCTTTCTGGTTTAAAGCGTACATATCTTATAAACATGATTAAATCTTTGTGCTGTTAACTTTATTTCTCTGTTCTATTGAATATGCCTTAAGAACCTTTTGTCATGGGAACAATCATACATGTATGTAATATCAATTTTGTTTTAAGTAAAGAAAACCAGCAAATGTTTAGAATGATAATGAATCACTCTCGCATCTGCACCATTTAATACAGAGATCCTAAGGAATTGTAGCCCACCAACCCACCCCCGGGAAGAAGAAAAAAGTCGGGGAGGGCTATATTATTGCAGCTACAATTGCTGTATGCATGAAAGGTCCATGACCTTGATTTGTGACATGAAAATTAATAGGGATCATCTTCTAATTATGAACAAAATACCAACACATTTAATGATGATCAAGTTGAAGGTTCTTCAATAATTAGTCAAAACAAAATCCTTTTTCTTTGTATATGCATCTTAGAAAACCCTGTGACCTTGACCTTTTCACATGAAAATCAATAGAGGTCACAAACATCTGCCTATGAATTTGATAACAAATGAAGAAAAATGCCACTATATATTCTTTGAAGGTGGGCATGAGAATTAACTTACATCTTCACCAGACACAAACAGCCCAAGCTCTCCTATGCTGGCACCACAGGCTGTCAGAATCTTGGTCACTGCAGAGCTCATTGTCTTGTTGTCCTTGTTCTGTACTAAAAAACCCTTGATCTGTTTTCTTAGATGTGTTGTTCTTGCTATTCCCATTTTCTTACAACTTTCCTTGATTTCTTCTTGCCTGAGATAACAATATAGTCACAGATTTAGGTCCCAAATGTCCTTGTTTTCCTATGTCACCTTGAATTTACCACTGAAGACGTTAATCTCTCCCTTCCAATACCCAAAGTCTTGCAGACATACCAATCAAGATACAAGGATTTATGATATGATTTCTAAAGTAAATTTTAATTTGATGACAAGGATATGCACAAGTTTTTTTGTTTTGTTTTTTACAATAATTATATGTTATTTGTAGAATCTGAAGATAAATAAAGATTTCCAACATTCAACTTTAACCAAATTGTTGTATTCTGGTTTTGAAAATGTGCATTTCATACCTGTATGTTTTCCATTCAGCAAAATGATAATTAAAACTAGTAATCCTAATTGTTTGCGAACAATTAGAGGGCTTTCCATCTACCATGATTAACCAAAAAAAAAATTCAGAATATTCAAGATGATATAAGAAACTCAAAAAGACCTTGAAAATGAAAAAAAAACAATTTCATGACCTTGACCTCATTTTGAAGGTCAAAGGTCATCGGTCTTCATGCAAGTGATCCCATGCCTCTATCTATATTAATGTAAAAGTTATAAGCTTAAAAAATGTTAATCAAGACATTCAGGGGCAATAACTATGCTTAGGGGTTTTCGGTTCCTTTCAGTTAGCTTCTTAATGCTAAAAATACTATGAAAGACCTTGAAAATGAAAAAAAATTAATTTTGATGATGACATTGACCTCATTTTGAAGGTCAAAGGTCATAGGTCTTAATGCATGTGGTCCCATTCTCTATCTATATTAATATAAAAGTCATAGGATTAGATAATGATATTGGAGACTTTCAGGGGCAATAACTATGCTTAAGGGTTTTCGTATCCCTTTGATTAATTTTTTTATGCAAGAGGGTTTTACTGTGAATTCATTAGCGAAGGTTTCGTGTCTCTATGACTTTCCGTTAAGTAGGAGTAGCGATAACAAGATTTTCAACGCGAGTCTCCAAAATGCACAGAAGGGTCAAAGTTCAAAGTTATAATGCATACTATCGGAACCAATCAAGAAGTCAATACAGTACCCGCAACGTTATTCTTGACATGATAGACGATAGATCACGATGCACGCACGATAGGATAGGATACACGTGCGATACGATAGGATACACGCACGATACGATAGGATACACGATAAACCTGATAAACGCAAAACCTGATAAACGATCATCACGATAAACCTGATAAACGCAAAACACGATAAACGATCTCACGATAAATGGAAAACCTGATAGAAATGTTGTAAATTTAGAAGCAATTTAGACAGAACGAAATTTTGATACCTACAACATCATTACATTACATGTATGTTGATAATAATACTGAAGGATTTCAATATTCATTATACACCTAAAACGTATAATTTCTTTAATACACTGTCGTACCTTTTTCAAAAAAATATTTTTAATTCAATTTTTTACGCTATCACAGCTACATGAAAAATCAGAAAACTAAACTATATACGGTTTTTAATTCATTATTTGATATCTATATGAATTTTCCCAGCCAATGATTCTATATTGTCACCTAATGTTTGATATATAAATTACAAAGGGAATTAACTAAATGTAATATAAAGTCGTGATATCATACTTCAGTAGCTCTCTTATTCTAATGTCTATTATCTTGAATGTGGAAAAAAAAACAAGTTATATTTTGTGTGTAGTGTGGAGGGGGTTATTTAGCATCAAGCTCTAAGTTCATCGGTCATTCAAAAATTACAATTATTTTCATCATGACCGTTTTAAAAACAATTCACTGCACTACACCAAATCTTCAAACATTAGATATTTCTACACTATGAGTGATAATTGATAGTCATAAGTAATTGGAACGTATGTATTTGAATTGATATCTTAATAACAAAAAATAAATAAACTATGGAAAAAAACCAAAACCCGGCTTTTTTTAAATTCATAATTTTAAATGCTTAAAAAATTTTGAGTTTAGTATGTAAAAAAATTCATATAATCATCAAAACCGGCATCAATTTTCAGTATCTACCCGTACGACTATTGGTAGATGTACAAGTAAAAAAAAAAAGAACGACGTGTCCAGTTGCAGACTTTTGGAGATGCAACACCATTGCACCCTTTTAAACCTTAATCTTCTAAATGTGTGAAATACAACGTCCCTGAGAATGTTTGCAGTCAAAACACAGGTGATACACAGACGCGCACAAGTTCAGTAGTTGGTATATAAATAGAATACAGGCGGAAAAAATTGGAAGAAAAAGAGCCTTTATTAAAATATATGTAATAAGCAATGTAATTTACTGATTTTTCCTTTCAAATCAGAACTTCCTATTTGTCTGTTAGTGTTAATTACAAATAATTGTTTCTATAGACAAACAAATGTTTATGAACTTCAGATGAAGGAGCTTTCAGATTTACTGTCCCCGGTTTGCTCGGCAAACCATTGCCTACTTTTCATACTACTTAGAATGAAATTGTGATAAATTTTCACTTTCTCTGGACAGAAAAATAGCTCTTCTTCTGTCTTCAAATCGACAGCTTTATGTTCTCTTTCAAATACACTGTCTTTTCTTGATTCCTAAAAATAGCTTCTTCAACAAAACGAATAAAGCTTTCGAAAAGTATCGTACTTTTTCATTAGATTTAATATACAATCCCCAAAGTTTCCGAAGCTACACGATAAACGATTTTCACGATAAACGGAAAACCACAGGAAGGTGGAAAGCCCTAATAAGTGTGACTGTAAACATGATTTACATTGAAATAACCTCCAAAACAAAACATTCCTTAAACACCGAACATTTGGTCATTGAAATCTATCAAAATATCAAAAAAAATGATTTGGTTTTGTTAAAAGCAAATACATTGTATGTCGATCTCTCCAGCTCCCCAAATTGAAATTGCTCCAAATTACAACCCCCTATCCTTACCTAATGCACTGCATGGTATAAAGGAGAAAGCATGAGCACTTTAAATTGTAGGAAATATTAGATCCCTGGGTCAGAACAATGTGAACATCATTAAATGATAATAAAGTACTGTACAAAATTTGAAGGCTATCCGATAATCCAGGAGATGAGCTCATAAGCTATTTTACACACTCCAACACCCCCTCTTAGATCCACTATAACTTTATATAGGTATAACAATTGGATCCACCTGTCCTGACAATATGCATATCTGCCAAATGGCAATGAAGCCTGATGATTGATCAGACTTCGCTCACCAACTACAGAAAAAATACTTGCATGATTATATAATCAACAGATTTGATATATAATTTCATTTATACAGTCTACTCCGGATATAATGAAATCCAGGGGACCGACCTGAATTGTTCATTATATCCAAAGTTCAATATAACCAATGCTGAACTACACAAATATTGCTACTAGGGGATTTATTTTAACTTCAATATAACAGATATTTCAACATAACCGACTTCAATATAAGTGGAGTGGACTTAAATGTGCTTAAAATCTTAAATTAATATTAAATTAATGAAGTGATGGTTTACACAATCAATGACTGGGTTTCTGCTTCTATTGAAGTATTCAGATGTTCTACTTTTACAGCCTTTCCGTCGGAACACGATCCCAATAAATATATAAACATTACAATATAAAAATTAATATCTTTCACACCTGTCAATCAAATGTTACAAAATTCGAACTTCATCTGTAGTTTGCCACTCTAAAACTACACTGCAGGTTTCAAATGAATCCTCACGAGCATAACAGAAAAAAGTCTGGAAAACCAATGGGACAGACAGACTGACAGACAGAGGGAGGGATAGACAGTCAGACAGAG